>NC_069500.1:169860710-169863210 GCF_027579735.1 Bombina bombina | reverse complement strand
CCCAAACTCCCTGTGCCGTCAGAGATCCCCACACAGCTCCCCAACCTGTGAGACTTGCATCTGTTGAAATTACAGTCCAGGTCGGAAGAACAAAAGAAGCCCCCTGAATTAAACGATGGTGATCTGTCCACCACGTTAGAGAGTGTCGAACAATCGGTTTTAAAGATATTAATTGAGATATCTTCATGTAATCCCTGCACCATTGGTTCAGCATACAGAGCTGAAGAGGTCGCATGTGAAAACGAGCAAAGGGGATCGCGTCCGATGCAGCAGTCATAAGACCTAGAATTTCCATGCATAAGGCTACCGAAGGGAATGATTGTGACTGAAGGTTTCGACAAGCTGTAATCAATTTTAGACGTCTCTTGTCTGTTAAAGACAGAGTCATGGACACTGAATCTATCTGGAAACCCAGAAAGGTTACCCTTGTTTGAGGAATCAAAGAACTTTTTGGTAAATTGATCCTCCAACCATGATCTTGAAGAAACAACACAAGTCGATTCGTATGAGACTCTGCTAAATGTAAAGACTGAGCAAGTACCAAGATATCGTCCAAATAAGGAAATACCACAATACCCTGTTCTCTGATTACAGACAGAAGGGCACCGAGAATCTTTGTGAAAATTCTTGGAGCTGTAGCAAGGCCAAACGGTAGAGCCACAAATTGGTAATGCTTGTCTAGAAAAGAGAATCTCAGGAACTGAAAATGATCTGGATGAATCGGAATATGCAGATATGCATCCTGTAAATCTATTGTGGACATATAATTCCCTTGCTGAACAAAAGGCAATATAGTCCTTACAGTTACCATCTTGAACGTTGGTATCCTTACATAACGATTCAATAATTTTAGATCCAGAACTGGTCTGAAGGAATTCTCCTTCTTTGGTACAATGAAGAGATTTGAATAAAACCCCATCCCCTGTTCCGGAACTGGAACTGGCATAATTACTCCAGCCAACTCTAGATCTGAAACACAATTCAGAAATGCTTGAGCTTTCACTGGATTTACTGGGACACGGGAAAGAAAAAATCTCTTTGCAGGAGGTCTCATCTTGAAACCAATTCTGTACCCTTCTGAAACAATGCTCTGAATCCAAAGATTGTGAACAGAATTGATCCAAATTTCTTTGAAAAAACGTAACCTGCCCCCTACCAGCTGAACTGGAATGAGGGCCGTACCTTCATGTGAACTTAGAAGCAGGCTTTGCCTTTCTAGCAGGCTTGGATTTATTCCAGACTGGAGATGGTTTCCAAACTGAAACTGCTCCTGAGGACGAAGGATCAGGCTTTTGTTCTTTGTTGAAACGAAAGGAACGAAAACGATTGTTAGCCCTGTTTTTACCTTTAGATTTTTTATCCTGTGGTAAAAAAGTTCCTTTCCCACCAGTAACAGTTGAAATAATAGAATCCAACTGAGAACCAAATAATTTGTTTCCCTGGAAAGAAATGGAAAGTAGAGTTGATTTAGAAGCCATATCAGCATTCCAAGTCTTAAGCCATAAAGCTCTTCTGGCTAAGATAGCTAGAGACATAAACCTAACATCAACTCTAATAATATCAAAAATGGCATCACAGATAAAATTATTAGCATGCTGAAGAAGAATAATAATATCATGAGAATCACGATTTGCTACTTGTTGCGCTAGGGTTTCCAACCAAAAAGTTGAAGCTGCAGCAACATCAGCCAATGATATAGCAGGTCTAAGAAGATTACCTGAACACAGATAAGCTTTTCTTAGAAAGGATTCAATTTTTCTATCTAAAGGATCCTTAAACGAGGTACCATCTGACGTAGGAATGGTAGTACGTTTAGCAAGGGTAGAAATAGCCCCATCAACTTTAGGGATTTTGTCCCAAAATTCTAACCTGTCAGGCGGAACAGGATATAATTGCTTAAAACGTTTAGAAGGAGTAAATGAATTACCCAATTTATCCCATTCTTTGGAAATCACTGCAGAAATAGCATTAGGAACAGGAAAAACTTCTGGAATAACCGCAGGAGCTTTAAAAACCTTATCCAAACGTATAGAATTAGTATCAAGAGGACTAGAATCCTCTATTTCTAAAGCAATTAGTACTTCTTTAAGTAAAGAGCGAATAAATTCCATCTTAAATAAATATGAAGATTTATCAGCATCAATCTCTGAGATAGAATCCTCTGAACCAGAAGAGTCCAAAGAATCAGAATGATGGTGTTCATTTAAAAATTCATCTGTAGAGAGAGAAGATTTAAAAGACTTTTTACGTTTACTAGAAGGAGAAATAACAGACAAAGCCTTCTTTATGGATTCAGAAACAAAATCTCTTATGTTATCAGGAACATTCTGCACCTTAGATGTTGAGGGAACTGCAACAGGCAATGGTACATTACTAAAGGAAATATTATCTGCTTTAACAAGTTTGTCATGACAATTATTACAAACAACAGCTGGAGGAATAGCTACCAAAAATTTACAGCAGATACACTTAGCTTTGGTAGATCCAGCAGGCAGTGATT
>NC_069500.1:169830710-169845710 GCF_027579735.1 Bombina bombina | reverse complement strand
TCCCTTCCCTCCCACTCCAGTAATTCGACCAAAGTTAGGAAGAGAAATGAAAAGCCAAGGTGCAGAGGTGTCTGAAGATTACAAAAATTAATAACCTGTCTCAGAGAACAGGGCGGGCCATGGACTCATCGTGTCTAAAAAGAAACAAATTTATCAGGTAAGCATACATTTTCTTTTCTTTTTAAAGACACAATTAGTCCACGGATTTCATCCTTACTTGTGGGACACAATACCAAAGCTATAGTACACGGATGAAAAGGGAGGGACAAGAAAGGAACCTAAACTTAAGGCACCACTGCTTGAAGAACTTTCCTCCCAAAAACAGCCTCAGCCGAGGCAAAAGTATCAAATTTGTAAAAGTTAGAAAAAGTGTGAAGAGAAGACCAAGATGCAGCCTTGCAAATCTGTTCAACAGAAGCATCATTTTTGAATGCCCATGAGGAAGCCACAGCCCTAGTGGAATGAGCTGTAATTCATTCAGGAGGCTGCTGTCCAGCAGTCTCATATGCAAAACGGATGATACTCTTCAGCCAAAAAGAAAGAGAGGTAGCCGTAGCTGTCTGACCCCTATGATTCCCTGAAAAAATAACAAACAAAGAAGACGATTGTAGAACTTTAAAGAACGGACTACGTCTAAATTATGTAACAGACGTTCCTTCTTAGAAGAAGGCTTAGGACACAAGGAAGGAACAACAATCTCCTGATTAATATTCTTGTTAGAAACAACTTTAGGAAGAAACCAGGTCTGGTACGTAACACCACCTTATCTGAATGGAAAATAAGGTAAGGAGAATCATATTGTAATGCCGAAAGCTCAGATACTCTTTGAGCAGAAGAAATAGCAACCAAAAATAAAACTTTCCAAGATAATAACTTAATATCTATGGAATGCATATGTTCAAACGGAACCCCTTGAAGAACTCCAAGAACTAAATTTAAACTCCAAGGAGGAGCAATTGGTCTAAATACAGGCCTGATTCTAGTCAGAGCCTGACAAAAAGATTGCACATCTGGAACATCTGCCAGACGCTTATCTAACAAAATAGATAAAGCAGAAATCTGTCCCTTTAAGGAACTTGCTGATAACCCTTTCTCCAATCCTTCTTGGAGAAAAGACAAAATCCTGGGAATCCTAACCCTACTCCATGAGTAGTCCTTAGATTCACAACAATAAAGATATTTACGCCATATCTTACCGTAAATTTTCCTAGTGACAGGCTTACGTGTCTGAATTAAAGTATCTATGACTGAATCAGAAAAACCTCGCTTAGATAAAATTAAGCGTTCAATATCCAAGCAGTCAGCTGCAGAGAAACCAGATTCAGTTGATGGAAGGGACCCTGAATGAGAAGGTCCTTCCTCAATGGAAGCTTCCACGGTGGCCGAGATGATATGTTCACCAGATTGGAATACCAAATCCTGCGAGGCCATGCAGGAGCAATGAGGATCACCGATGCCTTCTCCTGTTTGATTCAAGCAATCACCCGGGGAAGGAAAGCAAATGGGGGAAATACATATGCTAGCTTGAAAGACCAAGGAACTGCCAAGGCATCTATCAGCTCGGCCTGGGGATCCCTGGATCTAGACCCGTATCTCGGATGCTTGGCATTCTGACGAGACGCCATAAGGTCCAATTCCGTCCAACCCCATCTGAGAATCAGGCTTGAAAATATTTCCGGATGGAGCCCCCACTCTCCCGGATGAAAAGTCTGCCTGCTCAGAAAAGCTTACCACCCCTGGGATGTAGATCGCCGCCAGATGGCAAGAGTGAGCCTCCGCCCACTGAATTATTTTGGCTACCTTGATCATCGCCAAGGAACTCCTCGTTCCTTCCTGATGATTGATGTAAGCCACTGTCGTTATGTTGTCTGACTGGAATCTGATGAATTGGGCTGAGACCAACTGAGGCCAGGCTTGAAGCGCATTGAAGATCGCCCTCAACTCTAGAATGTTGATAGGAAGGAGAGATTCTGCTTGAGTCCATACTCCCAGAGCCATTAAGGAGCTCCAGACTGCTCCCCATCCTAACACACTGGCATCCGTTGTCACAATCACCTATGCGGGTCTGCGAAAGCATGTCCCCAGGGATAGATGATCCAGCGACAACCATAGAAGAGAGTCCCTTGTCTCCTGATTTAGGGTTATTCGAGGAGTCAATCTGTATAATCTCTCCATTGCCTGAGCATGCTTAGCTGCAGAGGCCTGAGATGAAAATGTGCAAACGTTACGATGTCCATTGTCACCACCATCAATCCGATTACCTCCATGCACTGAGCCATTGACAGCCGAGGATTGGACTGAAGGGCTCAACATGTACTCAGAATTTTTAACTTCCTGACCTCCGTCAGAAGAATTTTCATTGACACAGAGTCGATCAGTGTTCCCAGAAATGGTACCGTTGTCTGAGGCATGAACAAACTCTTTTCCAGATTTAACTTCCACCCGTGAGTTCTCAGGAAGGCTAGCACAATGTCGGTATGAGACCTTGCTGTTTGGAAGATGACACCTGGATCAGAATATCGTCCGGATAAGGTGCCACTGCAATGCCCCGCGGTCTTAGAACCCCCAGTAGAGACCCCAGAAACCTTTGTGAAAATTCTGGGCGCCATGGCCAGACCGCAAGGGAGAGCTACAAACTGAAATTTTTTGTCCAGAAAGGCAAACCTCAGGAACTTGTGATGATCTCTGTGGATAAGAACATGAAGATATGCATCCTTTAGATCCACTGTCGTCATAAATTGAGTCTTCTGGATCAAAGGAAGGATAATACGAATAGTTTCCATCCTGAAAGATGGAACTCCAAGAAACTTGTTTAGAGTCACAAAGTCTAAGATAGGTCTGAAGGTTCCCTCCTCTTTTGGAACTACAAACAGATTTGAATAAAAATCCTGCCCCTGTATCGGAGCAGGCTAAGAACTCCCATGGAAGGGAGGTCTCTTACACAATGTAAGAATGCCTCTCTTTGAACTGGTCTACAGAGAATCTTGAAATCAGAAACCAGTCCACTGTGAATCTCTGAAAAACTATTTTTCATTGTCCAGGGATTCTGAACGTCTCAAATCCAAGCCTGAATGAAAACCAAAAGGCTGCCCCCTATAAAATCTGATCCCAGATTGGGGACATGTTTCTTCATGTTGTCCATGATCCGACAGCAGGCTAATTAGATCTTTTTTTTATTTTTTTATATTTTTAAAGTCAGAAGAAATCATCTTCATCCAGCCAGGTTCCAACAAGGCCTTCTTGTAATGAACCGTTAAAAATGTAGACTTAGATCATAAATCTATATAACAAGGCCTTAACCATGAGGCTCAGAGAGCTGGGACAGAGAAACCTGAAACCTATGCTCCCATTTTAAAAACGTCAAGGAAAGAATTTGAAATAAAGGAACTTAGTAAATTGACAGCCTTTATCCTATCTTGGATTTTATACAGGAGAGTGTCTGATTTAAAAGTATCAGACAACGCATCAAACCAAAATGCCGCCCGTTAAGGACGGTAGAAAGTACATAGTTGTAAGTCAATGTAAACCTTGGCGTATATCCCTTTCCCAATCTTTGAGATAACCCTATAGAATCTAACTAGTCTCAAACTAAGAAAGTAGTTCTCTTAGCTAAGTAGGGAACTACTCCTTTCACCCTAGGTAATGTCTGCTCTTTAGCTAAGTCGGTTATGGGAAACATCTCTTTAAGTATAGGGAATACAGACTTTTCCATTCCGTATGACTCACAGGGCGTACTAGGATATATTACACCTGTGAAAATAATTCCTCTAGTAAGTTTAGTTTCCACAAGGGAAAACCCTAGAATGCATGATATGCAAAAAAAAGACTCCGGACAAAGTATGCGAGGAAGCGCAGGGCATTGCATGTGTGCCCAAACATTTGGTGAACACTATAGGTTTGTGGCATAAAATGATCATTGTCAACCTATCCCCAAACAGCAAACGCCATAAAAGGAGGAGTTCAGAAAAAAGAGTGTAATGTTTTAATAAAAATAAACACACAAACGTTACTGTCACTTTAAATCATCTTATTTCTGTGTCAGAAATTATCCAAGTATCATGTTAACCTTGCTGGCAATAGACATTGCTATGTACATTAAAGTAACCCTGTCTTGTGCACACAATCCCTATGAAAATTGCAAGGAACCACAGAGCACTGCATGTGGGCCAGAAAAAAAATCTATATTTTATGTGTACACTTGTTCCATTTTAAGTACCAAGCTGCATTATACAGTAAACAGTAAACAGCTGGAATGTATCAAATAAAAGGAACCCCACAAAAAACGGTACTGTCTCTTTAAAATCAAAAAGAATGTTATTTTTGGGCACCTTCGTTCCATTTAAAGTCATAATAGATGAATTAACACAGACATCTGAAATACCCTGAACACAATTATCAAATAAAAACACTACTGTCTTCTTTAAATGTGTAGAGATATCTCACATTAGTACTATTAACAGTAGATATGTAAATAAATGGTGTAGGGCCTCTAACATCATAAGGTGTTTAATTAGAAACCGGGTGGTACTGTGCCTTTAAATAAAAAACACAACAGTGCTTTATCTTTACAATAAGAATTGCAACAGTTGTCCCTTTTTGTCAGTTAACGTAAGACTGACCAACAAACAGCAGGCAACGCACCACTCCAAACTAAACTTTTATGCCACCACATTTGCTCTGTGACTGTCATAGCAATATCATGACTAGACTCATTCTCAGATTGCTCATCTGAATTCTCAACGAGTACCAGGACTGCACAAAAAGGCGCGCAAACTTTTCTGTAGTAAGGCGTAGCCTAGCTCCGCCCATTGTGGGCGTATCAGGCTGGAACTCCTGAGCAACAAATAAGTAAAAATGGAGCCATCGGAACAGAATTACACCATAGCCCCGCCCATCGTGGGCGTATCAAGCAGTAACTTCTGGGCGGCTAATTTAATAAAGATGGAGCCGTGGAAGCCCACACCATAGTCCCTCAAAAAACATACCTCCCGATCGGCTAGAAGTAAACTACCATTATCGGGAGTGGAGAGTTACGCTACCCTTTCTGAAAATAATGAGTGCCATTCTTTCTGTTGTTTTTTTCCATAAAACAAAAACTACCGTCTCCCGGTTTGCATATTTGTACGATACAACTGCCGGGAGTAAAATAACACTGTTTGCTCTCCAGCCCCAGTGTATGTATAATATAGCCCTCAAGAAAGACCACAGTCCCATCACAATAAGAGCCCTTCATTATCTCAGCCCTTGACATGTGAATGAATGTAATGTAGTGCTCACTTTCTTCTGAGAGAATGTGTCCCCAGAAATAATAAAGTTAGCACTTACCTTGAATGCTGTGCGACAGCATGGCAGTCCAGCAGGTTTTCAGAGGTCCTCTCCCTCCCATAGCCCTGTGGACTAAGATCAGCCTGAGTTAAAAGTGCTTAGGCTATCTAGATTAGGGCAGCAAATATGTATAGGAGGCGCAGTGAGAATTATATCCCAGCAGTTCCTATTGCTTTAAAGCCACCAAATGCTCTACTGTAGAGACTGATTTGGTCTAGGTTACACCCTAGAACAAAGTAGCACTCACTGGCACTACTTTAAAAATAATAAACTCTTGATTGAAGAATCTAATCTAACACGTCACTTTACCTCTTCCTATCACTAACACAGGCAAAGAGAATGACTGGAGTGGGAGGGAAGGTAGGAGCTATATATACAGCTCTATTGTGGTGCACTTTGCCTCCTCCTGCTGACCAGGAGGCGTAATCCCACAAGTAAGGATGGAATCCGTGGACTCATCATGTCTTTAAAAAGAAATAACTTTAGACAAAGATCCTCTAAAACTTAGAGATTGCAACAAAATATTCAAGCAGTAAAAGGTAGCAGGAAGTGACCTTATAAAGGCTATACAAGGAATAGGAGGAGTAATGCTTAAGGTGGTATGTAGAGTCCTTACAGGTAATGCTTAAGGTGGTATTTAGAGTTCTTACAGGTAATGCTTAAGGTGGTATGTAGAGTTCTTACAAGTGCGCATGCTCAGTCCGTCGTCATGGCAACCAGACACGGCAAGACTAAAACAACCCATAAGTGAATAATAAGTGCAATTACAATATGGAGGATATTAGCTACTGTAAAGAGGATATAACCAGTCTATATTAATAAATAATATACATTATTACTGGCATTAATAATTATATTATCGCTAGTACTTAAATCAAGGCTAAGTGATTATCATATGCAGAATATCTCAATGCAACACAGATTGGCAGTATAAATTTATACAACAGTACAATTGATCTAGCTAATAATAATAATAATCACTGACACAGATGACACAATCATAAATATACGTTATTAAAGGAAACAGTGCCAGTCCAGGTGGGTGTTCAGCCCGCCAGACACAATAGTGCCCAGGTTGAAAATCCATCTGGACTCGCACTGTAGCAATAATTTGCCCCTGTCTCCTCCTCTCACCATAGGAGGAATGGGATCGATGATCACATACCATAAATCAGCTACAGTATGGCCAAAAAGGGCAAAATGCCAAGCTACGGGTTGTTCTGAACCCCTTTTGTTTATGGCAGCTCTAATGGCAGCACAATGATTGGCCATACGGGTGCGAAGGTCATCTATAGTTTTGCCGACATAGAATAACCCACACGGACAATGTAACAAATATACAATGTATGTCGTCGTGCAGGTTACCCTATGCCGGATGGTATATTTCCGATTGGTGCTCAGATGGGTGAAGAAATTAGCATTCAGTAAACCACTACATGTAGTGCACCCAACACATCTATAGCAACCTAGTTTGGCAGACTGTAACCAGGTGTTGGTAGTGTAACTCTGTACTGGATCCACTTTTACCAAAATATCACGTAGAGATTTTGATCTCCTAAATCCTACTTGTGGGTGTTGGGTTCCTTGAAATGGTAGAGTTTTATCAGTGTTCAGAATGTTCCAATTCTTCTTTATTAATTGTTGAAATTCTCGTTTATCAGAGGTATAAGCAGTAGTGAAAATCATTCTGTTGGAATTTTCTTGTATGGACCTAGATTGCAGTGCTGTGTTTTGGTCCATCATCTCGAACCTCCGAAAATGTTGATCTGTTTACCTCGGTAACCCCTCTGGATAAATCTTGTTCTCATCTCATTCAGTTGTAATTGGGCTTGACCTTGCCTACTGTTATTACGTACAACTCTTTTGAATTGTGATATGGGGAGAGCATTCTTCAATGATGGTGGGTGGCAGCTAGTAGCAAACAGCTAAGAATTGTGATCCGTTTCTTTCCTAAACAAGGACGTATGGATCCTTCCATCTTCTAAGGATATTGTTAGGTCCAAAAAATCAACCGTTTAGGAATTATAGGTGATCTTATATTGTAGATTAGGCAGAACAGTGTTGAGTTCTGAGAACCAATTCTGAACTTCTATTTCTGTGCCTGTCCACATGAGAAACAAGTCATCTATATAGCGTTTGAAATACATAATGTGATGAATATAAAGATTGGCGTACGATAGGGCCATGTTAGACCCCATCGCCGTCCCCATTAGCTGTAAGAAGAATGATTCTTCGAATTTGAAATAATTTCTAGTTAGACATAATTCCAAAAATTCAAGAACAAATTCAACAGGAGGACCTACATAGGGATAATGGTTAAGCTGTTTTTGGATTGCCAAAAGCCCTTGTTGGTGATGAATTATGGTGTAAAGACTCACCACATCTAGTGTCACCAAAAAGTTTGGATCGTGAATAGGGGCCAACCCCTGCATTTCCTTTATTAGACTAATAGAGTCCAAGAGAAATGAGGGCATGTTGTATACCACTTACCAGTGGTTGTAGGATGGAATCAAGATAAATCGCAATGGGCTGCAAAAGGGACCCAATAGAGGAAACTATTGTGCAGTTCTCCATGGACTGCTTTATTACAATTTACTCTTGCACCCTACATTAGAACTGCTCATTCCAACTATTTACAGTTAACCCATTGTTAACTTTGCTTTTAACGTTTTCTTTGCACCTATGGACACTATGGAGGATTTAATTGAGGATACAGAAGGCACGGATAATACTATACAAGATACTACTGTTTTCAATTACACTGAAGATGATGCAGATAGGATCCGGTTTGCTGCATTACCTACCAGGGATTTAAAGGAACAGCCGTCACACTTATATGGTAAATGGTTAAAAAACAAAAAAAACAAAAATTGACCTGACATTGCATGGGACATTTCTATCTGAGTACCATAGAAAATCATTCATTCCAAGAGGATTTCGGATAAAAAATATTCCCACAATAGGTAGGAACAATCCTGCCTTTTGCATCAGGTGCTGCAGCATTTTAAATACATGTTCTTTAGATCTGATGCTCTTGGTGATTGAGGAGGTGAGAGCACTAATGAATACAGTGGATATTGAAATACAACAATTTGAAGAAATTCATAAAACAGCCCTAGAGGCGGATCAAGAAAATGATTCAATTGCTAAACTCACCAACCAAATACAAGAATTTGAATCAGAGCTGCTGAAATTCAAAAATCGCAAGTGGGATACTGTGTGACATCTGATTATAAAGACAAGAGGGTCTATAGATGGCTACTGTCTGCTGAAGAACGCCAGATGTCATTTGAGAATAGACCCAGAAGAATTCTCCACTATAAACCCAGGAATGTAACTACAGTTGATTTGTCTGGTAATAGCTCAGATTCAGATGCCACTGTGAATGTGGATCAGTCACAAAGGACCATTGGAGGTGGAGTTATCACCAGGTCAAAAAACCAAGATGGCATCGGTCACACATCAGGAGAGGGGGTGGTACGTGGAAGACCACCCAGAGCAAGACGTTGAATGTAATCCCATATATAGTGATCAACCTGAGCTCTTATCAACTGTCTTCTTTGGAAAATAAGATCCTTAATATAGGTTTATCATTCATTCCAACATCATTTTACAGATCCTTTGACATGTATATTGATATACAAAAATTTGAGAGGAATCTCAGATTAAAGGAACATTTTTTAAAAGCTCAAGGCGATCCTATCAATAGGGATTTAAATACATCTAATAAGTTCAAACCCAAAAGCACATACGATCCTACTAGTTGGAATCCTAGTATAAAAAAGTACTCAAGACTTCTGATGTTTGAAACAAGAGAAATGTGTGCACAGGCAAAACCTGAGTGTATAAATAATCTATCAAGAAAAGAAAGACTTATTTTGGATGGCCTTAGCAAAAATAAAGATTTAATCTTCAGAGAGGCTGACAAGGGGGGTGCTTTGGGGATATTGGACTACACCTATTACCAACAAAAAATTTTATTACAACTTGAGGATACATCAACCTACAGACGACTGACTTGCAACCCCACAAATCTCTTTTAAGACACAAATAGATCAAGTCCTGGAGCGAGCATTTGAGAGTGGTTGGTTGGATAAATAAAAGCTAGGGTTCCTGCGTGTAGAATATCCCCGTATCCCAGTATTCTTTACTTTGCTGAAAGTCCACAAGCACCCCACCAGACCACCAGGAAGACCTATAGTTTCCTCTATTGGGTCCCTTTTACAGCCCATTGCGATTTATCTTGATTCCATCCTACAACCACTGGTATACAACATGCCCTCATTTCTTAATAAAGGAAATGCAGGGGTTGGCCCCTATTCACGATCTAATCTTTTTGGTGACAATAGATGTGGTGAGTCTTTACACCATAATTCCTCACCAACAAGGGTTTTTGGCAATCCAAAAACAGCTTAACCATTATCCCTATGTAGGTCCTCCTGTTGGATTTGTTCTTGAACTTTTGGAATTATGTCTAACTAGAAATTATTTCAAATTCGAAAAATCATTCTTCTTACAGCTAATAGGGACGGCGATGGGGTCTAACATGGCCCCATCGTACGCCAATCTTTATATGGCGGAGGAAAGGGATACTGATCTCTTAAAACATCATCACATTATGTATTTCAAACGCTATATAGATTACTTGTTTCTCCTGTGCACAGGCACGGAAATAGAAGTTCAGAATTGGTTCTCAGAACTCGACACTGTTCTGCCTAATCGACAATATAAGATCATGTCAGGGTTTTCTCCCTGTTGTGTTTGCCATGTGCTGTTGGCAGCCATTTTACTCACATCTCTTCCTGACTATGGTGCATTGTGGGGGATGCTGCTCATTTCCTGCACTTCCTTTTATGGCCAGACTGGTGTGCATCATCCATGTGAGACAGGATGCAGTCTCAGAATTGTGATGTCATCACTTATTATTTAAAGGGCCTCTGTTCAGTATGCTTTGCTTTTGCCTTGTCTCAGACCTATTTGTGAGAGTTCCTGTGTATTACCTGGCTGGCTGACGTCCTTCCTGGTTCCGGATCCCTGGCTTGTTCCTGACTCTGCTGTTTTCCTTGTTCCTGTTTCCGGCTCATCTGACTATTCGCTTTGGCTCCTGACTCGGCTCGTCTGACTACCAGCTCTGGTTTTGACTCCTGGCTTGTTATTTGACTTGTGGACTTTTTATTATTTTTTGCTATTAATAAAGGTGTGATTATTTTTGCACTTCTCGTCTCAGTCTGATTCCTGGCACCCTGACAGATCACCTATAATTCCCAAATGGTTGAATTTTTGGACCTAAGAATATCCTTAGAAGATGGAAGGATCCATACGTCCTTGTTTAGGAAAGAAACGGATCGCAATTCTTTGCTGTTTGCTACTAGCTGCCACCCACCATCATTGAAGAATGCTCTCCCCATATCACAATTCAAAAGAGTTGTACTTAATAACAGTAGGCAAGGTCAAGCCCAATTACAACTGAATGAGATAAGAACAAGATTTATCCAGAGGGGTTACCGAGGTAAACAGATCAACATTTTCGGAGGTTCGAGATGATGGACCAAAACACAGCACTGCAATCTAGGTCCATACAAGAAAATTCCAACAGAATGATTTTCACTACTGCTTATACTGATAAAACTCATTTCAAGGAACCCAACACCCACAAGTAGGATTTAGGAGATCTAAATCTCTACGTGATATTTTGGTAAAAGTGGATCCAGTACAGAGTTACACTACCAACACCTGGTTACAGTCTGCCAAACCAGGTTGCTATAGATGTGTTGGGTGCACTACATGTAGTGGTTTACTGAATGCTAAATTCTTCACCCATCCGAGCACCAATCGGAAATATACCATCCGGCATAGGGTAACCTGCACAACGACATACATTGTATATTTGTTACATTGTCCGTGTGGGTTATTCTATGTCGGCAAAACTATAGCTGACCTTCGCACCCGTATGGCCAATCATTGTGCTGCCATTAGAGCTGCCATAAACAAAAGGGGTTCAGAACAACCCGTAGCTCAGCATTTTGCCCTTTTTGGCCATACTGTAGCTGATTTACGGTATGTGATCATCGATCACATTCCTCCTCTGGTGAGAGGAGGAGACGGGCAAATTTTCAACCTAGGCACTATTGTGCCTGGTGGGCTGAACACCCACCTGGACTGGCACTGTTTCCTTTAATAATGTAAATTTATGATTGTGTCATCTGTGTCAGTGATTATTATTATTAGCTAGATCAATTGTGCTGTTGTTGTATAAATGTATACTGCCAATATGTGTTGCATTGAGATATTCTGCATATGATAATCACTTAGCCTTGATTTATGTACTAGTGATAATATAATAATTAATGCCAGTAATAATGTATATTATTTATTAATATAGACTGGTTATATCCTCTTTATAGTAGCTATACTACACACATATATATATATATATATATATATATATATATATATATATACACACACACAGTAACATAGTAACATAGTAGATAAGGTTGAAAAAAGACTGAAGTCCATCGAGTTCAACCTATACAAATCTAAAATACTTACAAAAAGCTCCAGTTAAGCTTAAATAACCCCATTAAAATGTGACCCATTTAATACTAGCAATCATATCCATGAATTTTGTTTATATACAGAAATTTATCCAGACTATTTTTAAATGTATCTATGGTATTGGCATTCACTACCTCCTTTGGTAATGAGTTCCACAATTTTATTGCTCTTACAGTGAAAAAACGTTTCCGTTGCAGGAGATTAAATCTCCTTTCCTCCAACCTTAAATTATGACCTCTTGTCAGAACCAATTTTCTTGGAATAAAAAGAGCTTCTGCCATCTCTGTATATGGGCCTTGAATATATTTATATAAAGTAATCATGTCACCTCTCAAGCGCCTTTTTTCTAAAGAGAACAGACCCAGTTTGGCTAGCCTCTCCTCATAGGTTAATTTCTCCAATCCCCTTATTAGCTTTGTGGCCCTTCTCTGAACTTTTTCTAGTTCTGCAATATCTTTTTTAGCAATCGGTCCCCAGAACTGCACTCCAAACTCAAGGTGAGGTCTTACCAGGGCTTTATATAATGACAGAATTATGCTTTCCTCCCTTGAATCAATGCCTCTTTTAATACATGCTAGTATCTTATTAGCCTTTGAAGCCGCTGCCCTGCATTGTGCACTCATCTTTAGCTTGTTATCTATTACTACTCCCAAATCCCTTTCCTCCTGTGTTTGGCTAAGTCTTGTCCCATTTAAAAAATACATAGCCTGCTTATTTTTACTTCCAAAATGTAGAACCTTACATTTTTCCATATTAAATCTCATTTTCCATTCACTTGCCCATAGTTCTAATTTTAGCAAATCCCTTTGCAAAGAGAGTTCATCCTGCTCTGACCTAATGACCTTACTTAACTTAGTATCATCTGCAAAAATAGAGATGTCGCTATTTAATCCTTGCTCCAAGTCATTTATAAAAATATTAAAAAGAACAGGGCCCAGTACTGATCCCTGGGGGACGCCACTGATTACCTTTGTCCAATCTGAGTATGATCCATTTACTGCTACTCGTTGCTCCCTATCTTTTATCCAGTTATTTATCCATGAGCTAACATTTTCAGCTATTCCCAGTCCCTTAATTTTGTGCATTAATCTCTCATGTGGCACTGTATCAAATGCCTTTGCAAAATCTAAGTATATCACATCAACTGATTCCCCTTTATCTATATTTTTACTTACTTCCTCGTAGAATCTAATTAGATTAGTTTGACATGATCTATTTCTCCTAAAGCCATGCTGATTAGAACTCATAATCTTGTTTACACGAATATGCTCATCAATATAATCCCTTATAATCCCTTCAAATATCTTCCCCACTATTGATGTCAGACTAACTGGTCTATAGCTTCCTGGATCATCCCTGCTTCCCTTTTTGAAGAGTGGCACCACATCAGCTTTACGCCAATCCTGGGGTACCATGCCTGAGGATAATGAGTCTTGAAAAATTAAGAGTAAAGGTTTGTCTATAACAGTGCTAAGTTCACTTAACACCCTTGGGTGTATTCCATCTGGGCCTGGAGTTTTATTTACCTTAATATTTTTTAGTTTTTTCCTGATATCCTCTAAACAAAACCCAGTTAGTGGTATGGACTGGCATGTTCTATTCTGTTCCAAAGTATCATTCAATGGTTCCTCTCTTGTGTATACTGAAGAAAAAAACTGGTTTAGTACCTCAGCCTTCTCCCTGTCATTATTTATCATGCTACCCTCCACACATTTTAATGTACCTATATTATCCTTCTTAGACTTTTTGCTATTTATGTACTTAAAGAACCTTTTAGGGTTAGACTTAGAATCCTTGGCAATTAATTTTTCATTTTCAATTTTGGCTAATTTGATTGCTGTTTTGCATGCTTTGTTACATTCCTTATAAATATTGTATGCTGAGTCTGTACTATTTTCTTTTAATAATTTAAATGCCCTACGTTTTTTCCTAATTTCTTTTAACACATTTTTATTTAGCCATAACGGCTTAGTTTTTTTATTTTTATTTTTATAACCATATGGTATGTATTGATATGTATATTTATTTAACAAATTTTTAAATATTATCCATTTATCCTCTGTATTTTTATTAGAAAATACATTGTCCCAATTTATATTATTTAATGATTTCCTTAAATCGTTGAATTTTGCTTTCTTGAAATTAAAAGTCTTAGTTAAGCCTTTAAAACACTGCATATGAAAAGAGATTTCAAATGTGACCATGTTATGATCACTGTTACCCAAATGTTCTTTAACTTCTATGTTTGATATTATATCTGTATTGTTTGATAGCACTAAATCCAATATAGCTTTACTCCTAGTTGGCTCCTCTATTAATTGTGACAAGAAGTTATCCCTGAGAACATTTAAAAATCTATCCCCCTTAGCTGAATTACTAGTTTCATTGGCCCAGTTTATATCAGGGTAGTTAAAATCTCCCATAATTACAGCACTGTTATTAGCAGCCTTACCTATTTGGATAAGTAGTTGAGTTTCCTCCGGGTCACTAATGTTGGGAGGCTTGTAGCATGTTCCTAGTAATATTTTTTTTAGGATTTTTCCCCCCACTCTTTATTTCAACCCACAGGGTCTCTACATTGTCACTTATATCATAAATATCTTCCCTTATTGTAGGTTTAAGGTCAGGTTTAATATACATGCAGATTCCTCCACCCCTTTTATTATTCCTGTCCCTCCTAAATAATGTATACCCCTCTAAGTTAACTGCCCAGTCATGTGAATCATCCCACCAAGTTTCAGTTATACTGATAACATCATAGTCCTCTTCTGCAACTAAGAGCGTCAGCTCCCCCATTTTACCTGTCATGCTTCTTGCATTTGTTGTCATACATTTAATTTTCATGTGCTTTCTGCTGCTACTTGGTGTACTTTCCTCTATACTTTCTAATGTGACATTTCTTAAGTCATCCCTTCCTTGAGATACCATAGAAGAGCACTCTCACTTCCAATACAAAATGCCAGGGTGCTAGTGAAAATGAATAAAAGTAGCAAAAACTTGCACTCACTGGTCTTTCTTACAAACCACACTTTATTGTAACATTTCGGAGACAAAGTATCCCCTTCCTCAGAACTCAGACGTCTGAGGAAGGGGGTACTTTGTCTCTGAAACGTCACA
>NC_069500.1:169800710-169828210 GCF_027579735.1 Bombina bombina | reverse complement strand
ACTGCTTCCGCCTGAGGATCCCGGGATCTGGACAGATACCTGGGAAGTTTCTTGTTTAGATGAGACGCCATCAGATCTATTTCTGGAAGCTCCCACATTTGAACAATCTGAAGAAATACCTCTGGGTGAAGAGACCATTCGCCTGGATGCAACGTTTGGCGACTGAGATAATCCGCTTCCCAATTGTCTATACCTGGGATATGAACCGCAGAGATTAGACAGGAGCTGGATTCCGCCCAAACCAGAATTCGAGATACTTCTTTCATAGCCAGAGGACTGTGAGTCCCTCCTTGATGATTGATGTATGCCACAGTTGTGACATTGTCTGTCTGAAAACAAATGAACGATTCTCTCTTCAGAAGAGGCCAAGACTGAAGAGCTCTGAAAATTGCACGGAGTTCCAAAATATTGATCGGTAATCTCACCTCCTGAGATTCCCAAACTCCTTGTGCCGTCAGAGATCCCCACACAGTTCCCCAACCTGTAAGACTTGCATCTGTTGAAATTACAGTCCAGGTCGGAAGAACAAAAGAAGCCCCCTGAATTAAACGATGGTGATCTGTCCACCACGTTAGAGAGTGTCGTACAATCGGTTTTAAAGATATTAATTGAGATATCTTTGTGTAATCCCTGCACCATTGATTCAGCATACAGAGCTGAAGAGGTCGCATGTGAAAACGAGCAAAGGGGATCGCGTCCGATGCAGCAGTCATAAGACCTAGAATTTCCATGCATAAGGCTACCGAAGGGAATGATTGTGACTGAAGGTTTCGACAAGCTGAAATCAATTTTAGACGTCTCTTGTCTGTCAAAGACAGAGTCATGGACACTGAATCTATCTGGAAACCCAGAAAGGTTACCCTTGTCTGAGGAATCAATGAACTTTTTAGTGAATTGATCTTCCAACCATGATCTTGAAGAAACAACACAAGTCGATTCGTATGAGATTCTGCTAAATGTAAAGACTGAGCAAGTACCAAGATATCGTCCAAATAAGGAAATACCACAATACCCTGTTCTCTGATTACAGACAGAAGGGCACCGAGAACCTTTGTAAAAATTCTTGGAGCTGTAGCTAGGCCAAACGGCAGAGCCACAAACTGGTAATGCTTGTCCAGAAAAGAGAATCTCAGGAACTGATAATGATCTGGATGAATCGGAATATGCAGATATGCATCCCGTAAATCTATTGTGGACATATAATGCCCTTGCTGAACAAAAGGCAAGATAGTCCTTACAGTTACCATTTTGAACGTTGGTATCCTTACATAACGATTCAATATTTTTAGATCCAGAACTGGTCTGAAGGAATTTTTCTTCTTTGGTACAATGAAGAGATTGGAATAAAACCCCAGCCCCTGTTCCAGAACTGGAACTGGCATAATTACTCCAGCCAACTCTAGATCTGAAACACATTTCAGAAATGCTTGAGCTTTCACTGGATTTACTGGGACACGGGAAAGAAAAAATCTCTTTGCAGGAGGTCTTATCTTGAAACCAATTCTGTACCCTTCTGAAACAATGTTCTGAATCCAAAGATTGTGAACAGAATTGATCCAAATTTCTTTGAAAAAACGTAACCTGCCCCCTACCAGCTGAGCTGGAATGAGGGCCGCACCTTCATGTGGACTTAGAAGCTGGCTTTGCTTTTCTAGAAGGCTTGGATTTATTCCAGACTGGAGATGGTTTCCAAACTGAAACTGCTCCTGAGGATGAAGGATCAGGTTTGTGTTCTTTGTTGAAACGAAAGGAACGAAAAAGATTATTAGCCCTGTTTTTACCCTTAGATTTTTTATCCTGTGGTAAAAAAGTTCCTTTCCCACCAGTAACAGTTGAGATAATAGAATCCAACTAAGAACCAAATAATTTGTTACCCTGGAAAGAAATGGAAAGTAGAGTCGATTTAGAAGACATATCAGCATTCCAAGTTTTAAGCCATAAAGCTCTTCTAGCTAAAATAGCTAGAGACATAAACCTGACATCAACTCTGATAATATCAAAAATGGCATCACAGATAAAATTATTAGCATGTTGAAGAAGAATAATAATATTATGAGAATCATGATCTGTTACTTGTTGCGCTAAAGTTTCCAACCAAAAAGTTGAAGCTGCAGCAACATCAGCCAATGATATAGCAGGTCTAAGAAGATTACCTGAACACAGATAAGCTTTTCTTAGAAAGGATTCAATTTTCCTATCTAAAGGATCCTTAAACGAAGTACTATCTGACGTAGGAATAGTAGTACGTTTAGCAAGGGTAGAAATAGCCCCATCAACTTTAGGGATTTTGTCCCAAAATTCTAATCTGTCAGACGGCACAGGATATAATTGCTTAAAACGTTTAGAAGGGGTAAATGAATTACCCAAATTATTCCATTCTCTGGAAATTACTTCAGAAATAGCACCAGGAACAGGAAAAACTTCTGGAATAACCACAGGAGATTTAAAGACCTTATCTAAACGTTTAGATTTAGTATCAAGAGGACCAGAATCCTCAATTTCTAAAGCAATTAGTACTTCTTTAAGTAAAGAACGAATAAATTCCATTTTAAATAAATATGAAGATTTATCAGCATCAACCTCTGAGACAGAATCCTCTGAACCAGAAGAGTCATTAGAATCAGAATGATGATGTTCATTTAAAAATTCATCTGTATAAAGAGAAGTTTTAAAAGATTTTTTATGTTTACTAGAAGGAGGAATAATAGACATAGCCTTCTTGATGGATTCAGAAACAAAATCTCTTATGTTATCAGGAACATTCTGAACATTAGATGTTGATGGAACTGCAACAGGTAATGGTACATTACTAAAGGAAATATTATCTGCATTAACAAGTTTGTCATGATAATTAATACAAACAACAGCTGGAGGAACAGCTACCAAAAGTTTACAGCAGATACACTTAGCTTTGGTAGTTCCAGCACCAGACAGCGATTTTCCTGAAGTATCTTCTGACTCAGATGCAACGTGAGACATCTTGCAATATGTAAGAGAAAAAACAACATATAAAGCAAAATTGATCAAATTCCTTAAATGAAAGTTTCAGGAATGGGAAAAAATGCCAAGGAACAAGCTTCTAGCAACCAGAAGCAAAGAAAAATGAGACTTAAATAATGTGGAGACAAAAGCGACGCCCATATTTTTTTAGCGCCAAATAAGACGCCCACATTATTTGGCGCCTAAATGCTTTTGGCGCCAAAAATGACGCCACGTCCGGAACGCAGACTTTTTTGGCGCAAAAGAACGTCAAAAATGACGCAACTTCCTGCGACACGTATGACGCCGGAAACAGAAAAGATTTTTTGCGCCAAAAAAGTCAGCGCCAAGAATGACGCAATAAAATGAAGCATTTTCAGCCCCCGCGAGCCTAACAGCCCACAGGGAAAAAAGTCAAATTTTTAAGGTAAGAAAAATAATTGATTCAAGTGCATTATCCCAAATATGAAACTGACTGTCTGAAAATAAGGAATGTTGAACATCCTGAGTCAAGGCAAATAAATGTTTGAATACATATATTTAGAACTTTATTAAAAAAGTGCCCAACCATAGCTTAGAGTATCACAGAAAATAAGACTTACTTACCCCAGGACACTCATCTACATGTTTGTAGAAAGCCAAACCAGTATTGAAACGAAAATCAGCAGAGGTAATGGTATATATATAAGAGTATATCGTCGATCTGAAAAGGGAGGTAAGAGATGAATCTCTACGACCGATAACAGAGAACCTATGAAATAGACCCCGTAGAAGGAGATCATTGATTTCAAACAGGCAATACTCTCCTCACATCCCTCTGACATTCACTGCACGCTGAGAGGAAAACCGGGCTCCAACCTGCTGCGGAGCGCATATCAACGTAGAATCTAGCACAAACTTACTTCACCACCTCCATAGGAGGCAAAGTTTGTAAAACTGATTTGTGGGTGTGGTGAGGGGTGTATTTGTAGGCATTTTGAGGTTTGGGAAACTTTGCCCCTCCTGGTAGGAATGTATATCCCATACGTCACTAGCTCATGGACTTTTGCTAATTACATGAAGAAATATATATATATATATCGTGGTCAGTAGAAAAGGCACTCCATAAATAATAGCAGCTCCCAGGGTGCACTTTGAAAAATATCAAAACTGTCAGGCACAAAAAAAGGCACTCACTGGTCAAGTAAAACTTAACATTTAATAAGTTATGTTAAAATAGCATGACGTTTCGGAGGCATTACGTCCCCTTTCTCAAATGCATGATACAGCTCAATAAAAAATTACAAAAGCAGTATACCCCATCGTTTGTAGGTGGTGATCAATGTATTTTGCAATGTTTGAAAATAATGAGCCCCTAGCAGAAACAATTGGTCTGCCAGGGGGTTTAAAGAGTGTCTTATGGACCTTGGGCAACAAATACAGGACCGGTATTATCGGGAAATCAACTGAAAGAAAAGCAAATTCGTTATCATTCAAAATGCATGCCTCCACTGCAGATCTCAGGGACTGATCAACTTGTTTTTTTAAACATTGTTGTGGGGTTCCCTCTTAGGCTTGTGTAGACCTTCTCATCAGCAAGCTGGCGTTTAGCCTCTTGGCGGTAATCGTCATAATTCATAATGACGATTCCGCCGCCTTTGTCCGCCGGACGTATAATGATTGTTTGATCTTCACTAAGATCCTTAATTGCTTTAAATTCTTTGGGCGTTAGATTAGGAAAATTCGATCTCTCATGATCATTGTTTATATCATGACATACCATACGTGTGTAGCCCTTAATAGTAGAATGTGTGGTAGCAGGCTCAAAGGTAGATCTGGGTCTAAATATGTGTTCAGTGGAAGTGTTCTGTTCTTTATCTTTAAAGAAATCCTTCAGTTTCAGCTTTCTCTGTAGATTGTGTGTATCAACAATCTTATGAAACTTGTCATGATTAGGGGTTGGTATAAAAGACAAGCCACGATTTAAAACACTATGCTCAACCTTAGTAAGACTCCTGTCACTGAGGTTGAACACAATGTCTATTTTTTCTTGAAATTTCGCTTTTTTACTGTGTCCCCCCCTTCTACTGTGGGGTCTTTTGTTTCTCGGTCTGTACTTGGCATCAGTGGTGGTTTGGCGGCTGCTCTGGTCACGACACCAGAAAAAGAAGCCGTATTAGACTTGTGGGCTTGTGTAATGCTTACATTATCAGCCATATCCCCTTCAGAGGAGTCCCCACTACTGGTGTCAATAGTGCCAAGAACATTTTTAGGTTTAGTGTATCTGCGTCTAGTTCTAGGTGCATCGTGGTCCTTTCCATATAACCATCTATAAACCCGCTTCTCCCTATAATGACTCTCAACAGATGCCGACTTCCTATTCTTAAAAGAGATAAGATCATTTTTATACTTCCTAACCTGTGTATCCAACTTGGTGACCCAATCCTGAGTTTTGTCATCAACCATGATCTCATAGCTGCATGATTTAATGATCTCAATTTCCACTTTCATTTTGTTCTCTAATCTAGTAACCTCTTCAATGACCAATAAAATCAAATCATATGAGCATTTATTAAGTATTGAGCACCATTTGCGACAAGAAAAAATAGACATTGTGTTCAACCTCAGTGACAGAAGTCTTACTGAGGTTGAGCATAGTGTTTTAAATCGTGGCTTGTCTTTTATATTACATTCTTCTATTAAGGGCTACACACGTATGGAATGTCATGATATAAACAACGATATAAACAATGATCATGAGAGATCGAATTTTCCTAATCTAACGCCCAAAGAATTTAAAGCAATTAAGGATCTTAGTGAAGATCAAACAATCATTATACGTCCGGCGGACAAAGGCGGCGGAATCGTCATTATGAATTATGACGATTACCGCCAAGAGGCTAAACGTCAGCTTGCTGATGAGAAGGTCTACACAAGAGGGAACCCCACAACAATGTTTAAAAAACAAGTTGATCAGTCCCTGAGATCTGCAGTGGAGGCATGCATTTTGAATGATAACGAATTTGCTTTTCTTACAGTTGATTTCCCGATAATACCGGTCCTGTATTTGTTGCCCAAGGTCCATAAGACACTCTTTAAATCCCCTGGCAGACCAATTGTTTCTGCTAGGGGCTCATTATTTTCAAACATTGCAAAATACATTGATCACCACCTACAACCAGTGGTGAGGGACACATATGCCTATCTACAAGACTCACCTAGTCTTATAAAAATTTTGACCACATTTGACCTTTTGCAGGTTGGTGACATCCTGGTCACCATGGACGTTGACAGCCTGTATACCTCCATCCCTCATGTTGGGGGTGTGCAGGCTGTCAGGTCCATGGCGGTGGGATCTCAACAGTACAATGGTCCTCCCATTGAGTTTCTATTGGAACTCTTACAGATTTGTTTGGAGAAAAATTACTTCAAATTCGAGAGAGACTTCTATCTGCAGATCTCGGGGACTGCCATGGGGTCAAATATGGCCCCCACGTACGCCAACCTCTACATGTCCTGGTATGAGCAGTTTATCATGCGGCCCCTGGACATGTTAGAGGTGGTGTACTACACCAGGTACATAGATTATGTTTTTCTCATCTGGCGTGGCACTACTGACGGCTTGAATTCCTGGGTTAATGGATTAAATAGTTTGACATTTCCAATTAAATTTAAAGTGGAATATGATGCTGATATGGTCCATTTTTTGGACCTCAACATCTTTAAGGTGGTGAATGAAAGGGTCTGTAGGTTTGGTACATCTCTATATACCAAGCCTACGGACCGAAACTCCCTATTGGAAGCACATAGCTATCATCCCATGCACCAGAAAAATGGGATAATCGCCTCTCAGCTCACTCGGGTTATACGTAACAATACAGAGGCATGTAACAGAGAAACACAACTAGATGAGATGTCCAATAAATTGATCGCACATGGCTATGACAAGGAATTGGTAAGAGAGATCAGAGACAAAGTGTTGAAACGGTCTGAGGGCACAATAGCTACCGAAAAGGACAACACTGCCACAGATGAATGTCTCAACTTTATCACTACCTTTGATCCCATGAACCAAAAAGTGAAGAATACAATTTCCAAACATTGGGACTTGATCAATACGGACAGATCATTACCATTTTTGTACAAACAACTTCCCAGGGTAGTATATCGCCGAGCTAAGAACCTGCGGGACCAACTGGTAAAGACTGACCCTATTAAGTGCTATGAGGGTAATACCTGGCTGAAGTTGAATAAGAAAGGTTGCTTTAAATGTGGGGATTGTGTGACTTGTGACAGCATGTTGAAAGGAGACACCTTCCAACACCCACATACCAACAAGCGCTATAAGATTAACTATAGGCTTTCATGTATGAGCACCTATATAATCTACATGTTGATTTGCCCATGCTCCCTTGTTTATATAGGCAAAACGGTCACTACATTCCGGGAACGTATGGCTAATCATCGATGTGCGATTAGAGACGCCCTGAAGAAGGGTGACTCCGACCAGCCAGTAGCTCGCCATTTTGCCCGTTGTAAGCATAGTGTCTCAAGTCTTAGAACTATGCTTATAAACCATGTGCCACCGTTAACAAGGGGGGGCAATAGGGGCAATAGACTCCTCAGACTTGAGACCAGATGGATATACATGCTGGACACCCTAACACCAAAAGGGTTGAACACTATGTTGGACTTCTCGCCATTCTATATGGAATCTTAAACAGTCCAATAATTTGGCTCCAGATTCTTTGTACTAGCCTGAATGACTTTAACTAGGTTAACATCGTGGTATGACACCGCCAGATTTTTTGTACTAGCCTGAATGACTTCAGCTAGGTTAATATTGTGGCATGACACTGCCATGATATATATACTACATCATCTGCCGTAGAACTCTTGTTCATGACCTCTGGTATCTATGTTTCTGCCATATTACAAGATATATAATTATATAGGATATATATTAATTTGATGATAAAGCACAAGAGTTGGTTAGAATTATAGTATATTGATTATGAGAATTTCCCCACTCTTGTTATATAGCTAATGTTTCATCTGAGGTTATATATCTATGTTAAGGTTTATAATTTTATTATTCTATGCCTTACATTTATCATGCTTTTGCACTGTTTTTATTTGCCCTCCATATATGCAATTAGATCACTTTGATCTTTTTTAATGTTTTTAACTTTCTGAATCCATTATGCGGTGTCCGATTGTGGGTAACATACTAACTACTATATTTATAGTTGATTGGCGTATTCTGCTTGTAATAGGTATCTGTGCCATGTATTGGCCCCTATGATTACCCACCGCGTCTGTATGTTTCCTTGGTAACAGACGTCTGAGCGTGAACCACGCCGATGGCGTCATTTCCGCCCGGCACTGCACACGGGCCGCATTTGCGGCTTGGCGTCTAATGGAGCTACACATAGGTATTTAAGGTGATGGGGTATACTGCTTTTGTAATTTTTTATTGAGCTGTATCATGCATTTGAGAAAGGGGGCGTAATGCCTCCGAAACGTCATGCTATTTTAACATAACTTATTAAATGTTAAGTTTTACTTGACCAGTGAGTGCCTTTTTTTGTGCCTGACAGTTTATATATATATATATATATATATATATATATATATATATATATATATATATATATAAGTCTTAGGCCATTCTTAAATTTTAATGACCATCCATATTTATTTTTCAGTATCTTTATTAACTCCTTAACGACCAAAGACGTGCCAGGCACGTCCTCCATTGGAGGTCACTTAATGACAAAGGACGTGCCTGGCACGTCCTCTGGGGTTTGATGCTCTAGAAGCGATCTTGATCGCCTCCAGCAGCTTTTAAGGTATTGCAGTGATGCCTCGATATTGAGGCATCACTACAATACCTTTTTTGGCACACCGATGCAGAAAGAGCCACTCTGTGGCCCTCTCTACATCGGCCAGCAATGGTGCCGATTGTTGGTGGGTGGGAGCAGCTGCAGGGAGGCGGGTGGGTGGCCCATCGCTGACAATCTTCTGGCCAGCAGTCAGAAATGATTGTCGGATGCGCGCAGGAGTGCGTGCGGGGGGCGTGCACATGCGCACTCACACCCGCAATCTTTCAGTTTTAAATTTTGAAGTGGTGGGAGAGGGTGGTGGGTGGCGTTTGTGGGTGGGAGAGGAGGGGGGGGAATAGGGTTTGGAGGGGGGGCAGCTACACTACAGAATAATAGTGGTTTATTTTAGAAAAACTACATTTAAATGCAAAGTGGGTACTGGCAGACAGCTGCCAGTACCCAAAATGGTGGAAAATAGTTAGTGGGGGGAGGGTTAGAGAGCTCTTGGGGGGGGGATCAATGAGGTTTGGGGCTAAGGGGGAATCCTACACAGCAGAATATATATTTTATTTAATTTTTTTTTTTTTAAAAGCCTTTTATTTTAGTACTGGCAAACGTTCTGCCAGTACTTAAGATGGTGGGGACAATTGTGGGGTGGGGGAGGGATAAGAGCTGTTTGGGAGAGATCAAGGGGTGGGATGTGTCAGCTATGAGGCTTATCTCTACACTAAAGCTAAAATTAACCCTTCAAGCTCCCTACAAGCTACATAATTAACCCCGTCCCTGCTGGGCATAATACAAATGTGGTGCGCAGCGGCCCTCTAATTACCAAAAAGCAATGCCAAAGCCATATATATATCTGCTATTTCTGAACAAAGGGGATCCCAGAGAAGCATTTACAACCATTTGTGCCATTATTCCACAAACTGTTTGTAAATAATTTTAGTGAGAAACCTAAAATTATGAAAAAGTTGTGAAAAAGTTTTTTTTTTTTAATCACATTTGGCGGTGAAATGGTGGCATGAAATATACCAAAATGGGCCTAGATCAATACTTGGGGGTGTCTACAACACTACACTAAAGCAAAAATTAACCCTACAAGCTCCCTAATTAACCTCTTCGCTGCTGGGCATAATACACATGTGGTGCGCAGCGGCATTTAGCGGCCTTCTAATTGCCATAAAGCAATACAAAAGCCATATATGTCTGCTATTTCTGAACAAAGGGGATCCCAGAGAAGCATTTACAACCATTTATGCCATAATTGCACAAGTTGTTTGTAAATAAGTTCAGTGAGAAACCTAAAGTTTGTGAAAAAGTGAACTTTTTTTAATTTGATCGCATTTGGCGGTGAAATGGTGGCATGAAATATACCAAAATGGGCCTAGATCAATACTTTGGGTTGTCTACTAAAAAAAAAATATTTACATGTCAAGGGATATTCAGGGATTCCTGACAGATATCAGTGTTCCAATGTACCTATCGCTAATTTTGATAAAAAAAATGTTTGGAAATAGCAAAGTGCTACTTGTATTTATTGCCCTATAACTTACAAAAAAAGAAAACAACATGTAAACATTGGGTATTTCTAAACTCAGGACAAAATTTAGAAACTATTTAGCATAGGATTTTTTTTGGTGGTTGTAGATGTGTAACAGTTTTTGGGGGTCAAAGTTAGAAAAAGTGTTTTTTTTTCTCCATTTTTATATATTTTTTATAGCAAATTATAAGATATGATGAAAATAATGGTATGTTTAGAAAGTCCATTTAATGGCGGGAAAAACTGTATATAATATGTGTGGGTACAGTAAATGAGAAAGAGGAAAATTACAGCTAAACACAAACACCGCAGAAATGCAAAAATAGCTTTGGTCCCAGACGGTCAACAAATGGAAAAGTGGTCTGGTCACTAAGGGGTTAAGATACAAACAGAAAATATGTACACAAAATATAAAAGAACACAATTTTCAGAACAAAATCGCTTCTTCAGGCAAAAGTCAGTATTTAGTGTGACCTCACTTGGCACATCTTGAACTCTTTTGGGGAGACTGTCCTTAAGTAATCTTCTGGTATATTATAATACCAGGCTACTTCCAGCACTTCCCAGAGTTCTTCTTTAGATTTAGGTTATCTTATTTCTTTTTCTGTCTAGGTGATTCCATACTGCATGTATAATATTCAGGTCTGGACTCTATGGAAGCTAGTCCATGACTGTCAGTGTCATATCAGCCGTTTTCTCTCCAAATATTATTTTACTGCATTAGCAGTATGCTTGGGATCGTTATGTTGAAAAATAAAAACATTCACAATCAGGCGCTTTCCAAAAGGAATGGCATGATGAATTAACCTGTCTGTACTTTCAGCATTCATGACCCGATCAATTCGGGCAATATCTCCAACAACAATGGCATAAATGCAGCCCCAAACCAGGACAGACCCTCCATCATGTTTCACTGAAGGCCGCAAGCACTCATTCTTCCATCTCTTTCCAACTCTTCTTCTTACATATTGTCGATGATTGGACCCAAAAATTTCAAACTTGGATTCTTCACTCCATAATACTCTTTTTACTGATCTTCATTCCAATTTTTGTGAGCTTTAGCATATTTTAGCCTTTTCACCCTGTTCCCCTTCAGAAAAAGTGGTTTCTTGGCTACTAACCTTCCACAAAGACACATAGCATCCCAATGAAGCGGACAGATGCCGAGCCAGGTCCTTGCTGGACTTCCAGTCTCTCAAAGAAGGAACTCTGAGAAACTTCTCATCAGATTTTGAAAGTTTTCTTGGCCTTCCAGTCCTTTTTGGTCCTTGACCTCTCCTGCGTCTTCAAATGTCTTTATAACAACTTGAAAACCACATCTTGAGTATCCAATTTGTTTGCTGATTTACTTTTGAGGGTGGCCTTGTTGATACAAAAGTATGATTTTAAGTCTGTCAAATTCTGTGATCTTTGGAATTTTCAATGGAATGATGTGATTAAAAGTTCATCTTATTAGCAAACTTCCAATACCACGGGCGAAATTACATATGCAGCACAGGCTTCAGTGCAATTGCTGAAACCCGCGCCGCCCATAATTTCACCTTGCACATTGGGTATTACATAAACCATGCCAGCAGTTCATAAAGTGCCGTAAGTCGGATAAACTAGCGATGTTCAGAAATGATTGTAAATACAAATTTCTGGAGTCGCCAGTGACTTACGGCACTTTAGAAACTGCAAGCGTCTAAGAAAATAAAAAATATATATTAAATCTGTAAAAGTCTAACCCACCTCCCAAAAATAAACCCCTATATCAAACCCACATCAGAACTAATAATAAATGTATTAACCCCTAAACCAACAACCCCCCACAACGCAATAAGCCTAATAAAACTATTAACCCCTAATCCGCAATTCACCCACATTGCAATCTACCTGATAAATGTATTAACCCCTAATCCGCCATTAACCCACATCACAACAAACCTAATAAAGTATATGAACCTCTAATCCGCCCATTAACCCACATCGCAACAAATCTAATAAAACTATTAACCCCTAATCCGCCAAACCAACACAACGCAATAATCCTAATAAATCTATTAACCCCTAATCCGCCAAACCCCCACAATGCAAATGAATAATTAAATTACTAAGCCCCCTAACCTAACAACACCCTAAATTTATCCTAATTACTTAAATTAAAAAATACTGAGTTATAATTAAAATAAAAAAACTAACATTACTTAAAAATAAAAAAAATAAAAAATTTAAATTAATTTAAGATTACAAAAAAGTCTAGCATTACATAAAATAATAAACCAAATTATCACAAATAAAAAAATTGAACTTAATCCCTATAAAAATAAAAAAGCACCCCCAAAATAAAAACTCCCCCTAATCTAAACTAAACTACCAATAGCCCTTAAAAGGGCCTTTTGTAGGGCATTTCCCTAAGATAAACAGCTCTTTTCCTTAAAAAAAATACTAAGTCCCCCCTCTAACAGTAAACACCCCCCCCACCCACCAAACCCCCCAAAATAAAAAAAACTAACACTAAGAAATCCTAAACTACCCATTGCCCCTAAAGGGCATTCAGCTCTTTTACTGCCCTTAAAAAAGCATTCAGCTCCTTTAAGAGTGCCCAGAAATCCCTAATCTTAAAAAAAAAAAAAAAAAAAAAAAGCCTAAGTCTAACCCCCCAAATTAGGTACTCATCGTTCCTGAAGTCCGGCGGAGAAGGCCTAGTTCCAGGCAGTGAAGTCTTCTTCCAAGCGGCCGACATCATCTTCCAAGCAGGGGGACCTCTTCCTTCTTCATCCAGGACCAAGCCGGCGTGGAGCGGAGATGAGCGCTGAGCAGGACGATCCTCTTTGTACGATCGCGGCCGTACACTGAATAGGGAATTCAAGGTACGCGTTCAAAAATGGTGTCCCTTGCATTCCTATTGGCTGATTTAATTCTTCAAAGAGGATCCTCCACACTCCATGGCTCCGTGGTCGCCAGTCCTGCTCTGCTCTCATCTACACTCCGCGTTGGCTTGGTCCTGGATGAAGAAGGAAGAGGTCCCCGCTTGGAAGAAGATGTCGGCCTCTTGAAAGAAGACTTCACTGCCTGAAACAGGACCTTCTCCGCCGGACTTCAGGAACGGTGAGTACCTATTTGGGGGTTAGAAAGGCTTTTTTTTTTATTGTTTTATATGGGGGTTTTTTAGATTAGGGATTTCTGGGCACTCTTAAAAGAGCTGAATGCCCTTTTAAGGGCAATGCCCATACAAATGCCCATTTAGGAGCAGTGGGTAGTTTAGGATTTTTTTGTGTTAGTTTTTTTTTTATTTTGGGGGGTTTGGTGGGTTGGGGGTTTTACTGTTAGAGGGGGGACTTAGTATTTTTTTTTATGGAAAAGAGCTGTTCAACTTAGGGCAATGCCCTACAAAAGGATCTTTTAAGGGCTATTGGTAGTTTGGTAGTTTAGCATTAGAATAGGGGGTGTTTTTATTTTTTTTTATTTTTTTTATTTTTATAGGGATTAGGTTTAATTTTTTTATTTTTGATAATTTGGTTTATTATTTTATGTAATGTTAGACTTTTATATTTTTTGTAATCTTAGATTAATTTAAAGTAATTTTTTTCTTATTTTTATGTAATGTTATCTTTTTTATTTTAATTATAACTTAGTATTTTTTAATCTAGGTAATTGTGGTTAATTTAGGGGGCGTTGGGTTAGGGGGATAATTAATTTAGTTATTTGTGTTGTGGTTTTGCGGATTAGGGTTTAATAGATTTATTAGGATTATTGCGATGTTTGGGTTTGGTGGATTAGGGGTTAATAGTTTTATTACGATGTGGGTAAATGGCGGATTAGGGGGTTCATATACTTTATTAGTTATTGCGGTGGGGGATTGCGGTTGACAAGTAGATAGATATTGCGCATTTGTTAGGTGTTAGTTAATATTTTTAGGCAGTTACGGTGCTCACATACTGGAGTAAAATTTCTCTATTTTCGCCGCGTAAGTCCTTGCGCTGAATATGTGATACCGATTTGTGACGCAGTCCAATGTTAGCTTATGGGAGTAAAAAATTGTGGGCGACGGGTGAAATATACGCACCGAATTTATATGCAGCGTGGTATATGTGTTACCAAAACAGTGTAAAAACCAGCATTGCCGGCTTTCGCGGGGAGATGCCGCATATGTAATCTTGCCCCACATGTGTATGTAATGCTCAAGCATGTCTTGCACAAAGCTGGTGTAATATACCTTTTTCACAGCAGTCATTTTGACATGAAATAGTAGGACAAATACAGGTGTAAGCAATGACATTAATTAGGGTTCCATTCCATTTAGGTTTACGAGAGCCAGGTTTCTGCTATTGCTCAAGTGTAAGGGTAAGTCATACTAAATACTTTCCTCTTTAGCCTATAGAAGCTGTTTTTTAATCCTCCATACAAATATCCTGTATGTTCTGGGTGTATTCTAATAAAGAGACTGAGAAATAATTATTTATGGTCATTATACCATTGCTAAAACAACAAATCTAATGGTGGCCTAAGACGTTTGCACAGTACTGTATATATACATATACACATACAAGCTTTCTGTATATTATTCTGTATATAAGAATTGCTATAAGAGTTCTGCAAGGATGGATTTAGGTTCTGATTTGCAGAACAGAAGAGTGGGAATAAATGCATATTTTGTGTAAGGGAAATTGCATGAATTGATAATGCTAGAGGTTGATACTTTTTAACAGAATAAAGGTTGTTTTATTAGGGTTGATTACTCAGAGCACTCACTTCTTAAATAAGAAAAAAAACAGGGACTCCCCTGGATAATTTGTCTTGTCCCAGCAAAAAAAAAATGTAGAGAAGCACAACATGGCACACTACAAATAATGAAAACAGAATTCTTGTATTTTTCTTTCCAATTTCTGCCTGTGCCAGGCAGTCAAAATACAGCTCCTTATCACCTTTAACATATTTTTGGGGGTAACGGTGCTGCTGTACAAACAGCAATGCTTAGTTATATAATAGTTTGAGACGCTTCTCCACTTACCACTTTACTAAAGAAGCTCAATCACCAGGCATTCCTTTCTATTCTCAGGCCTCCACAGTGTAATGTGCTGAAATAGGACAGATGCAGAAAGCACCAAAGCGAGGATAGGATAGGGGTCATATTAGGGTTGCCATCTTTGGTTCAGGCCAAACCTGAACACACATATGCCACGCACAGCAAATAATGTTTTCCAGAGTATATACACTATGCATAATAATACACGTACACAAACTTGCATATAGACAACCACTCACATACACTCACTCGCTCTCTTACACACAAAATACACACACAGAGGCACAAAAAGCAGAACATGGTGGCTCAGCCTCCACATTCGTATATATAGCTCCGGATCCACTGCGTGACAAGTCTTGAGCAACTCCGATCTTGTTAAGGTTTAAAACAGCTGATTGCTGCAGAGTATTACAAGCGGATCCTTTGAGGTCCTTCGCTACAAACTCTATAATACTCTACGCGTTTCGTCCGCCTTCTAAGCGAACTTTATCAAGAGATTCAAAAAAGGAACATAAATCAGTCTCCTTGATTTACACTTGTTATACTCTTGTGATAGTACCCACCCCCTTCCACATTGGAAAATTTCAAACAGCATGAGTGGTGTAGCCATTGGAGAGGCTGCATTTGCTAACATTTTTGTAGCTTGGTGGGAGCTAATGTACGTTTACTCCCACCAAAACCCCTGGCAGGACAGGATAGTGCTCTTTGTCAGGTATATTGATGACCTCTTACTTGTGGTACGTGATTGTAATGAGCCTGACTTTTTGGACCAATTATTGACATATTTTGGTTCGAATGAACTGGGACTTAAATTCACTGGAGAATTAGATAACAAAGAGATTAACTTTTTAGATCTTACATTGTCTATATCTGACAATCAGATTGTTACAAAAACATATAGAAAGCCAACGGCTGGTAACACCATCTTCCATGCTTCCTCTCAGCATCCGGGGCATTTGATCAAGGCCATTCCTAGAGGCCAGTTCATAAGACTTCGAAGAAATACGAAGTCATATGAGGTTTATGATTTACAGTCCCAAGAACTTGAGAATAGGCTTATTGGGAGAGGCTATGACCAGTATTTATTGGAAAAGTGTAGAAAGGAGGTAAAAAATATGAACTGTAGGCCGAATAGACAAGATTGTAGAACTGTGGATAATTTTAAAGACTGTATAGTTTTCACTACAGAATACACCAAACAGTATACTAATATAGTGAAGATACTTAAAAAACATCTTCACTTACTATCAGGAGATACAGTCCTTAAACCGCTTATTGGAAAGTGTAGATTTGTGTCTAGAAATCCAAGGACATTATCTAGATTGTTGTCCCCTAGTTTGGTTGAATCTAAAAGCAATCCAAGGTCCTCTAATTGGCTAAATAAGAAAGGTAACTTCAAGTGCGGCAGCAGAAACTGCAATGCTTGCTTTAATATCAAGATTGGTGATCACTTTGTATCCAACTATGATAATACATCATTCCCAGTTGACTTCTAAGCAAATTGCAAAACTACATATGTGATTTATTTGCTCACATGCAATCTGTGTAGAAGCCAGTATGTTGGTAAGACCTCACGTGAAGCCAGAACTAGATTTGGTGAACATGTCAGAGATGTGAAAAATTATTCTAAGGATTCAGCAGTAGCGAGTCACTTTAACAACTTTCATTTTACACACATAGCTGACATGTCCATACAGATCATAGATAAAGCAAGAGTACTAGTGAGAGGTGGTAACAAACAAAAATTATAGATAAAAAAGAATTATATTGGATACTAAAATTAAATTCACGCATTCCTATAGGTATGAACAAAGAATGTGACATAAGCTATTTTATTGATGATTAAAGTCCAATACCTCACCTTTTTGAGTGAGGATCTGAAGTATTATAGTGATTGGTTATATCTTTATTTATTTGTTCATTCAAGTAGGAATTGATTACCTTGCGTTAGTATGTATATAACCATCATAGTACTGTCCAATAATTGGGATGTGTTTATATGAGACTGTCAAAGTAAAATAGGGGTAAGAAATGTATAGGTACTTTATTGCACAAGGTTATGTAATCAGTCACGCATATTACAGATTCTTCCTATGTGTATTAGTGACCCATTGAAAGAAAATTGTATTTACACTTAGTTGATGTTTTTAAATTAATTGTGTTTGTAGGAAAGGGTTAACAAATTCCTATATAAGGGATACCTGTTTCCTTCTAGGTTAGTCTAAGATTAAGCGCCACTAGGGGGCGCGAAACGCATCAGACAGTCTGTCCCTCTTGTTAGTCTGTGTGTCTGCCTTGCACCTGAAGGTATTCGTTTTTTGCATTGTCTGCTTTTTTTTCTATTTTCATGAAAAAGCACAATAAAGCCTTTTTTGCTTTTTTTTTTTACCTACACCGAGTAGTGCCTGCATCCTTTTTGTTCCAGTTGTCGAATATCAGACTGATCTCCCATTGCTACGGCACTCCGTTTTCTTTTGCCTTTGATTGGATGTCCTTTACTGGTTCCGGTTTGGCGCAGCCGCACGCCGTGGCTCTAACTTGTTTGTAGGAACACACCCTCATGTTCATTGGTTAACTGTGCGCACATATGGAGGTGACGTGTGCATAGCTTAGCAGAGGCTCGTGTATCAGTTGATAGGTAAATTGGCCTGATCTGCGTTATGCCCCATACTGACGTGGTATATGTTAGTTAACACTAACGTGATAGACTAAAAATTACCGGACCAGGTAATGAGTTCCTAGTATGTGTGTTTGCTACAAGCAAAGTACTATTTTGTGACTAATCAGATAAAATCTTTATACATTAAAACTACATATAAAACATTTTAGATATTCATAACTGGATAAATAATGACAAATAAAAAGTGCAAACCGAAGAGACTGATTTATGTTCCTTTTTTGAATCTCTTGATAAAGTCCGCTTAGAAGGCGGACGAAACGCGTAGAGTATTATAGAGTTTGTAGTGAAGAACCTCAAAGGACCCACTTGTAATACTCTGCAGCAATCAGCTGTTTTAAACCTCAACAAGATCAGAGTTGCTCTAGACTTGTCACGCAGTGGATCTGGAGCTATCAGTGAAGCTGATCTTTGCCGTGGTCTGCATGATGTGCCTGTTTTTACCTTATATTATTTAATATTATTATACTTTATTTATGAAGCGCCAACATATTCCACAGCGCTGTCCCTGGATACAATTCATTTAAATAAAACAATACAAGACTTGTAAGAGACAGGACAAAATTTACTAACACATACAGGAGGGATTGAGGGCCCTATTCCCATGGGAACTTACAATCTAGAAGGGTAGGAGGTTGAGAAACAGGAGGTGAGGACTGCAAGATTGAGAGTTATTAATGCAGAGTTAGATGAGGGAAATGTTAGGTAAGTGAAATTAATTTATTATTGAGTTGGGTTGTAGGCTTCTCTGAACAGAAAAGTCTTCAGGGAACATTTAAAGGAAGAAAGATTAGGGCCAAGCCTGACAGCACGAGGGAGAGTGTTCCAGAGGGTAGGTGCTGCACGACAGAAGTCCTGCAATCTAGCATGAAAGGAGCTTATAGTCGTGGATGCAAGGAGCAGGAGGTATCTATGTGCAGCCAAATTTCTGAGTGCGCATAAAGAGCTCTACCTAATAACTACTTAGAAAGTAATAAGATTGTAAATATTAATAGTTTATTTATAGAATTTGTACAAACACACATAACATTTTATATATACTAAATTCCTAAGGTGCACTAATATAGACACATATTTCAATTAAAATTCATTATGTGCTCTATTAGAATCAAATATATCCCAAAGTCTTTAAAAAGTTAAAAAAAAAACTAATTGTCGATCTTCTTTTGTGTATAAAGATATTTTGTGTCCAGTAATGTAACTTTGTTAGTTAGTGCCTTTTTGAATCCGTTAGTTAACTGATACAATGTCTTTTCGATTCTTTTATGATAATTTTTCAATGTCTCTCAGATTTAAATATCTTTAGGGAGATTTCCAAAGTGTGAGCTTTAGACCCCTTAGTAACCCTTTTTTGATCTCACCAGAATACGAAAGATTTTTCCTCTTTCCCCGACCGTGCCCTTTACCTTTACAGGCGGTTATCCGGCGTCCCTATCAGCCGTAAGTGTAGGTCTTGGCGTGTGTTCAAACACGTGTCCGGTATCGTGAACAAATGGCTCGGTCGGGTTGCCGGTGTTATCTATCAAAACTGTGGGTTGCCTTAGGTGTCCATTCAGAGGGGATCTTTATGTCATCAAATCCTGCTCCTCATCGAAACTTCAGTAACATAACAGTCTCCCTGTTGTTCCTCTAGCCGCAAATGACGGCAGATGCGTAAGAGTTTGCAGAGTCCAATCAAGTTTTTCCAGCTGGCCAGCCTAACAAGTCAGTTCATCTACGCGTTTCAGCTCGGAAGCTTTTTTCAAGATGTACTTGCTCCTGCCCAGCAGACTTTTATACACCTACTCTTAAAGGCACAGTTGTAATTTGTTAGAATGTCTATATTTTCTCCAATTCTTTTTGTTAGTTACAGTTTATTTGCTTTGGGACATTGATTAATTTTAGCTTTTTAAAGACTTTGGGATATATTTGATTCTAATAGAGCACATAATGAATTTGAATTGAAATATGTGTCTATATTGGATGTTATGAATTTTTACATATTAATTTTAATCCATTAAGGTGCACCTTAGGAATTTAGTATATATAAAATTTTATGTGTGTTTGTAAATATTAATAGTTTATTTATAGAATTTGTACAATCTTATTACTTTCTAAGTAGTTATTAGGTAGAGCTCTTTATGCGCACTCAGAAATTTGGTATTTTAATATTTTTAAGTGTGATTACTGGGAAAATTACACATTGTGAGTTGCAAAAACTACCATTTTAGGGTATATTATCTTGTTATATATTTTAAACTATTTTTCCAATTACCCTATAGTTATCTATTAGTATGGATATATTTAAAGTTAGACTAGACCTATTTACAGAAATAGAAAAAATTGAGAATATTGTAGAACCTATGACCCAGGCTCCTGTTGGGGATTTTTCTGAACTATGTGACAATTTAGAAAAAATACTAGTGAAAGAAATGAAGCAAAAATTAGAAGTCAGCTTCTTACAAAAATATATAAACTTAAATATTGTGCATAGAGGTTTGAGGCTATTAAAAGATTGTACATTTCAATTACAGGAACACCTTCAGAAAGAATTGTTTGATACTTTAAGTGATGCTTCTATAAATTTGATGAAAATAATTGTAAAATCTAGAAATATCAGTTTAAGGGAATTTGGAGAAAAAAATTGAACATCTAAGCAATGATTTAGCACCCTGGAATACTGAGTCAGAATACAAAAACATTCAATCTAATATTATAAATAATTTAAAAAATATTAAGAAAGAAACTATTGACATCAAATCTAGGAAAATGAATAGAGATTTAGCAGATTATAACACAAAAGACACAAATATGGATAATAAAACAGGAGAAATAGAAGTGGAAAAACCACAAGTAATAGGAGACCATCTGCCGTCCTTTGCGGCTAGAGGAACAACAGGGAGACTGTTATGTTACTGAAGCTTCGATGAGGAGCAGGATTTGATGACATAAAGATCCCCTCTGAACGGACACCTAAGGCAACCCACAGTTTTGATAGATAACACCGGCAACCCGACCGAGCCATTTGTTCACGATACCGGACACGTGTTTGAACACACGCCAAGACCTACACTTACGGCTGATAGCAGAGACGCCGGATAACCGCCTGTAAAGGTAAAGGGCACGGTCGGGGAAAGAGGAAAAAACTTTCGTATTCTGGTGAGATCAAAAAAGGGTTACTAAGGGGTCTAAAGCTCACACTTTGGAAATCTCCCTAAAGATATTTAAATCTGAGAGACATTGAAAAATTATTATCATAAAAGAATCGAAAAGACATTGTATCAGATAACTAACAGTTTCAAAAAGGCACTAACTAACAAAGTTACATTACTGGACACAAAATATCTTTATACACAAAAGAAGATCGACAATTAGCTTTTTTAGCTTTTTAAAGACTTTGGGATATATTTGATTCTAATAGAGCACATAATGAATTTGAATTGAAATATGTGTCTATATTGGATGTTATGACTTTTTACATATTAATTTTAATCCATTAAGGTGCACCTTAGGAATTTAGTATATATAAAATTTTATGTGTGTTTGTACAAATTCTATAAATAAACTATTAATATTTACAATCTTATTACTTTCTAAGTAGTTATTAGGTAGAGCTCTTTATGCGCACTCAGAAATTTGGTATTTGAATATTTTTAAGTGTGATTACTGGGAAAATCACACATTGTGAGTTGCAAAAACTACCATTTTAGGGTATATTATCTTGTTATATATTTTAATCTATGTGCAGCCATCAATCAGCAGCTACTGAGCATATTTAGATATGATTTTCAACAAAGGATATCAAAAGAATGAAGAAAATTAGATATTAGATGTAAATTGGAAAGTTATTTAAAATTGCATGCTCTTTCTAAATCATGAAAGAAAACATATGGGTTTCATGTCCCTTTAAATGGTATCTTGGAAAACTGGTCAACTTAGTAAACATCTGATTTAGTCTAAAGGATTGTAACAGAAACTCTTGCCAGATAACAAAATGCTTGCTCTGATTATGAGATCTAGAAATCCATGCCCATTAAAATATGTTTAAAACATACTTTTTACTTTAATGCTGCAAATTATGCTTATAGATTCTTTCATTATTAAGTAAATATAAAAATGTCTTGATCCAGTGGCGGCTGGTGAAATTTAAAGATGGTGGGGCACTTGACCCCACCCTTTTAAATAAAGCCACACCATCAGATGGCACTACCAATTCATGAATTAAATCAATAAAAGGTAGACAGAAACACAGAAAAGCACTCGGGGGGAGAGAGAGAGAGAGACGGGGGAGAGACACACAGAGGGTTAGAGAGAAAACATAATTTATGCTTACCTGATAAATTCCTTTCTTCTGTAGTGTGATCAGTCCACGGGTCATCATTACTTCTGGGATATTACTCCTCCCCAACAGGAAGTGCAAGAGGATTCACCCAGCAGAGCTGCATATAGCTCCTCCCCTCTACGTCACTCCCAGTCATTCGACCAAGGACCAACGAGAAAGGAAAAGCCAAGGGTGAAGTGGTGACTGGAGTATAAATCAAAAAATATTTACCTGCCTTAAAAACAGGGCGGGCCGTGGACTGATCACACTACAGAAGAAAGGAATTTATCAGGTAAGCATAAATTATGTTTTCTTCTGTTAAGTGTGATCAGTCCACGGGTCATCATTACTTCTGGGATACCAATACCAAAGCAAAAGTACACGGATGACGGGAGGGATAGGCAGGCTCTTTATACAGAAGGAACCACTGCCTGAAGAACCTTTCTCCCAAAAATAGCCTCCGATGAAGCAAAAGTGTCAAATTTGTAAAATTTGGAAAAAGTATGAAGCGAAGACCAAGTTGCAGCCTTGCAAATCTGTTCAACAGAGGCCTCATTCTTGAAGGCCCAAGTGGAAGCCACAGCTCTAGTAGAATGAGCTGTAATTCTTTCAGGAGGCTGCTGTCCAGCAGTCTCATAAGCTAAACGAATTATGCTACGAAGCCAAAAAGAAAGAGAGGTAGCGGAAGCTTTTTGACCTCTCCTCTGCCCAGAGTAAATGACAAACAGAGAAGACGTTTGTCGAAATTCCTTAGTTGCCTGTAAGTAAAATTTTAGAGCACGGACTACATCCAGGTTGTGCAGTAGACGTTCCTTCTTTGAAGAAGGATTTGGGCATAAGGAAGGAACAACAATCTCTTGATTGATATTCCTGTTAGTAACTACCTTAGGTAAGAACCCAGGTTTAGTACGCAGGACTACCTTATCCGAATGAAAAATCAAATAAGGAGAATCACAATGTAAGGCTGGTAATTCAGAGACTCTTCGAGCCGAGGAAATAGCCATAAAAAATAGAACTTTCCAAGATAACAACTTTATATCAATGGAATGAAGGGGTTCAAACGGAACGCCCTGTAAAACATTAAGAACAAGGTTTAAACTCCATGGTGGAGCAACAGTTTTAAACACAGGCTTAATTCTGGCCAAAGCCTGACAAAAAGCCTGGACGTCAGGAACTTCTGACAGACGTTTGTGTAACAGAATGGACAGAGCTGAGATCTGTCCCTTTAATGAACTAGCAGATAAACCCTTTTCTAAACCTTCTTGTAGAAAAGACAATATCCTAGGAATCCTAACCTTACTCCAAGAGTAACCTTTGGATTCACACCAATATAGGTATTTACGCCATATCTTATGGTAAATCTTTCTGGTAACAGGTTTCCTAGCCTGTATTAAGGTATCAATAACTGACTCAGAAAATCCACGTCTTGATAAAATCAAGCGTTCAATTTCCAAGCAGTCAGCTTCAGAGAAGTTAGATTTTGATGTTTGAAGGGACCCTGTATCAGAAGGTCCTGTTTCAGAGGTAGAGACCAAGGTGGACAGGATGACATGTCCACCAGGTCTGCATACCAAGTCCTGCGTGGCCACGCAGGTGCTATTAGAATCACTGATGCTCTCTCTTGTTTGATTCTGGCAATCAATCGAGGAAGCAACGGGAAGGGTGGAAACACGTAAGCCATCCTGAAGTCCCAAGGTGCTGTCAGAGCATCTATCAGGACTGCTCCTGGATCCCTGGATCTGGACCCGTAACGAGGAAGCTTGGCGTTCTGTCGAGACGCCATGAGATCTATCTCTGGTTTGTCCCAACGTCGAAGTATTTGGGCAAAGACCTCCGGATGAAGTTCCCACTCCCCCGGATGAAAAGTCTGACGACTTAAGAAATCCGCCTCCCAGTTCTCCACTCCCGGGATGTGGATTGCTGACAGGTGGCAAGAGTGAGACTCTGCCCAGCAAATTATCTTTGATACTTCCATCATAGCTAGGGAGCTTCTTGTCCCTCCCTGATGGTTGATGTAAGCTACAGTCGTGATGTTGTCCGACTGAAACCTGATGAACCCCCGAGTTGTCAACTGGGGCCAAGCCAGGAGGGCATTGAGAACTGCTCTCAATTCCAGAATGTTTATTGGCAGGAGACTCTCCTCCTGACTCCATTGTCCCTGAGCCTTCAGAGAATTCCAGACGGCACCCCAACCTAGAAGGCTGGCGTCTGTTGTTACAATTGTCCAGTCTGGTCTGCTGAATGGCATCCCCCTGGACAGATGTGGCCGAGAAAGCCACCATAGAAGAGAATTTCTGGTCTCTTGATCCAGATTCAGAGAAGGGGATAAGTCTGAGTAATCCCCATTCCACTGACTTAGCATGCACAGTTGCAGTGGTCTGAGGTGTAAGCGTGTAAAGGGTACTATGTCCATTGCCGCTACCATTAAGCCGATTACCTCCATGCATTGAGCCACTGACGGGTGTTGAATGGAATGAAGGGTGCGGCAAGCACTTTGAAGTCTTGTTAGCCTGTCCTCTGTCAGGTAAATCTTCATTTCTACAGAATCTATAAGAGTCCCCAGGAAGGGAACTCTTGTGAGTGGAACGAGTGAACTTTTCTTTTCGTTCACCTTCCATCCATGTGACCTTAGAAATGCCAGCACTAACTCTGTATGAGACTTGGCAGTTTGAAAGCTTGAAGCTTGTATCAGAATGTCGTCTAGGTATGGAGCTACCGAGATTCCCCGCGGTCTTAGTACCGCCAGAAGAGCACCCAGAACCTTTGTGAAGATTCTTGGAGCTGTAGCCAATCCGAATGGAAGAGCCACAAACTGGTAATGCCTGTCTAGGAAGGCAAACCTTAGGTACCGATAATGATCTTTGTGAATCGGTATGTGAAGGTAAGCATCTTTTAAATCTACAGTGGTCATGTATTGACCCTCTTGGATCATAGGTAAAATTGTCCAAATAGTCTCCATCTTGAATGATGGAACTCTTAGGAATTTGTTTAGGATCTTTAAGTCCAGGATTGGTCTGAAAGTTCCCTCTTTTTTGGGAACCACAAACAGATTTGAGTAAAACCCCTGTCCCTGTTCCGATCGTGGAACTGGATGGATTACTCCCATTAACAAGAGCTCTTGTACGCAGCGTAGAAACGCCTCTTTCTTTGTCTGGATTGTTGACAATCTTGACAGATGAAATCTCTCTCTTGGAGGAGAGTATTTGAAGTCCAGAAGGTATCCCTGAGATATTATCTCTAGCGCCCAGGGATCCTGAACATCTCTTGCCCAAGCCTGGGCGAAGAGAGAAAGTCTGCCCCCCACTAGATCCGATCCCGGATCGGGGGCCCTCAATTCATGCTGTTTTAGGGGCAGCAGCAGGTTTCCTAGTCTGCTTGCCCTTGTTCCAGGACTGGTTAGGTTTCCAGCCTTGTCTGTAGCGAGCAACAGCTCCTTCCTGTTTTGGTGCAGAGGAAGTTGATGCTGCTCCTGCTTTGAAATTACGAAAGGAACGAAAATTAGACTGTCTAGTCTTGGCTTTGGCTTTGTCCTGAGGCAGGGCATGGCCTTTACCTCCTGTAATGTCAGCGATAATCTCTTTCAACCCGGGCCCGAATAAGGTCTGCCCTTTGAAAGGTATATTAAGCAATTTAGACTTAGAAGTAACATCAGCTGACCAGGATTTTAGCCACAGCGCCCTGCGTGCCTGAATGAGTAGGTAACCCTCTAACTTTTTATCCATTGGATCTGAAAAAGCACAGCTATCCTCCACCGGGATAGTGGTACGCTTAGCTAAGGTAGAAACTGCTCCCTCCACCTTAGGGACCGTTTGCCATAAGTCCCTTGTGGTGGCGTCTATTGGAAACATTTTTCTAAATATCGGAGGGGGTGAGAACGGCACACCGGGTCTATCCCACTCCTTAGTAACAATTTCAGTAAGTCTCTTAGGTATAGGAAAAACCTCAGTACTCGTCGGTACCGCAAAATATTTATCCAACCTACACATTTTCTCTGGTATTGCAACTGTGTTACAATCATTCAGAGCCGCTAACACCTCCCCTAGTAATACACGGAGGTTTTCCAGCTTAAATTTAAAATTTGAAATATCTGAATCCAGTCTGTTTGGATCAGAACCGTCACCCACAGAATGAAGTTCTCCGTCCTCATGTTCTGCCACCTGTGACGCAGTGTCTGACATGGCCCTAATATTATCAGCGCACTCTGTTCTCACCCCAGAGTGATCACGCTTACCTCTTAGTTCTGGTAATTTAGCCAAAACCTCAGTCATAACAGTAGCCATATCCTGTAATGTGATTTGTAATGGCCGCCCAGATGTACTCGGCGCTACAATATCACGCACCTCCCTCTGAGCGGGAGATGTAGGTACTGACACGTGAGGCGAGTTAGTCGGCATAACTCTCCCCTCGTTGTTTGGTGAAATTTGTTCAATTTGTACAGATTGACTTTTATTTAAAGTAGCATCAATACAGTTAGTACATAAATTTCTATTGGGCTCCACTTTGGCATTGCAACAAATGACACAGGTATCATCCTCTGAATCAGACATGTTTAACACACTAGCAAATAAACTTGCAACTTGGAAATACAATTCAATTAGAATAATATTAAAATGTACTGTGCCTTTAAGAAGCACAGAAGATCTATGACAGTTGAAAATTAATAAATTGAAACAGTTATAGCCTCAATCCTTGTAAACAACACAACTTTAGCAAAGGTTTAATCCCATTAGCAAAGATAACAAATTCTGAAAGCAGGAAACAAATTACAGAATAAACGTTTTTTATCTCAGTCAAACTATAATTCTCACAGCTCTGCTGAGAGAAATTACCTCCCTCAAAATAAGTTTTGAAGAACCCTGAGCTCTGTAGAGATGAACCGGATCATGCAGGGAATACAATGAGTTGCTGACTGAAATATTTGATGCATAGAAAAAGCGCCAAAAAACGGCCCCTCCCCCTCACACACAGCAGTGAGGGAGAACAGAAACTGTCAGAAAAACAGATTAAGCAACTGCCAAGTGGAAAAATAGTGCCCAAACATTTATTCACACAGTACCTCAGCAAATGAAAACGATTTTACATTCCAGCAAAAACGTTAAACATAATCTCTAGTTATTAAACAGCTTTATGTATTTCTTACAGTGTAATTCTAGTGAAGTACCATTCCCCAGAATACTGAAGTGTAAAGTATA